>NC_090270.1:218305574-218333074 GCF_040414725.1 Anabrus simplex | reverse complement strand
TTTTTTTACGGTTTTCGGAGTCGCAGAGGTGCCAGAATTTAGTTTCGCAGGAGTTCTTTAATGTTCCAATCAATCTAATACTACTGGTGGTGGCGGCGGTGGTGGTGGTGGTGGTGGTGATTGTGGTGATCATTGTTTTAAGAGGAAGTACATTCAGGCAACCGTCCTCTATATAACCCTAATCAGAGAGAAAAATGGAAGGGATCCGACACTTCGAAAAATGAAGGTATCGGACAAAGAAAGACAAGGGTCACGAAGGGCAGGAAAATGAAAGACTCCCTAGGCCTCGAGTGCTCTAATACTGTCGGGATCAGAAAAAGAACAAGAGTTGATCTAGGGAGGTCTGATAGCATAGATGAAAGTGAGGAGCCTGGCACAAATAAGTGGAAGCAATGGTAGGACTCAGCTAAGGGCCCCGTGGTCGCCAACCCCCCACTCCTCAAGTTAGGAGCCCCTGAGGCTCCTTTTAGTCGCCTTTAACAACAGGCAGGGGACACCGTAAGTGCTATTCCACCGTCCCCACCCACAGGGGGTCAGTAAATCTACTGACGTCGGGCTGAGTGGCTCAGACGGTTGAGACGCTGGCCTTCTGACCCCAACTTGGCGGGTTCGATTCTGATTCAGTTCGGTGGTATTTGAAGGTGCTCAAATACGTCAGCCTCGTGTCGATGGATTTACTGGTACGTAAAAGATCTCCTCCAGGTCTAAATACCGACACCTCGGCGTCTCCGGAAACCGTAAAAGTAGTTAGTAGGACGTAAAACAAATAACAACAAATCTACTGGCACGAGGCTGACGTGTTTGAACACCTTCAAATACCACCCGACTAAGCCGGGATTGAACCCACCTACATGAGGTTAGAATTCTAGTGCTCTGCCGCTAGAGCTACTCAGCCCGGCGAACGTTTAAGAACTCTGGTACGAATGTCGGACTCCCTAAAAGAAATGTTTAAATTCTGTATCAAAACAGCTGTTTTAAAACATAACACGGCCACTCAAATATTATAAGCCTACTATCATAATTAAAACATCTTAGGCCCAATTCATCGCGATGAGACACCACTACTTCTAAAGAAAAGTGGGTTCGAATTCCAACGGTGATTATTTTCCTAAGTTTTCTTCGCGTTTCTCCATTACAAACAAGGATTGAAGCAGACAGGGACTTGTACCAAGTTGAAAGCAATAGTTGTAGAATCCAAGAAGTTGTGGGAAGATTTTGGTAATAACCTGGAAAGGCTAGGTCAAAACCTTTCTGGACAACAATAAAGAATCGTAAAGAGGGATGAAAAAAGGAAATGAATAGTGTTTTGGATAAATCAGGTGAATTCATAATAAATCCCAGACAATCGCCAAACAGGTGGAAGGGATATTTTAAAAATATTTTCAACGTAAAAGGAAATCTTCCTGGTGACGTAGCCAACAACCGAGCTCATGGGGAGGAGGACAATGATGTTGACAATAGCGTAGCCAGGATCGACCGATAGGGGGTTCCCCACAGTTACAAAATGATGATGGAACATAATGAAGGAGCTTGTGCGTGTGTGGTGCCCGCATGCATGAGTGCCATTATAAGGACTCTGATACATGTAAATTATGTTGATATTCAGATTGATGTACCGGTACACAACAAAATCTTACATTAATATACAGAACAAAAACAATATGATCAAGGTGGATAGTTTTACAGCGAATGGTATGTTCAGATTACAATCTAAAATCCAGCCTTCGGGGATTCTTTGAAAATTTATTCAAGAAATCTGTTGATTTTACAATGACGTCTCCATGAATGTTCAAAAGAGCCAACGCATGGAGTCGAATTTCACTTGTCTGTTTATTTTCATTTGTAAAAACTCCATGGTGGTTGGGGGTTAGAGTTTCTAACCCCCAGTGAGTCCACCTTGGCTACGCCCCTGGATGTTGGTGAAATTCCGCTTGAAGGGGTGGAAAGAATGGTAAATAAACTCCATTGCCATAAAGCAGCAGGAACAGATGAAATTAGACCTGAAACGGTGAAATATAGTGGGAAGACAGTGATGAAGTGGCTTCGTGGAGTAATAAGATTATCATGGAGCGGAAGTAAGGTACCTTTTGATTAGACAAAAGCAGTAATTGCACCTATCTACAAGGAAGGGAATAGGAAGGATTGCAACAACTATCGAAATATCACATTGATCAGTATACCAGGTAATTATTATTATTATTATTATTATTATTATTATTATTATTATTATTTATTGAAACGTTTTCATTCCACACCCTGAAGGAGTGGGGCGGGCCCCCTAGAGGGCAACACCCTCTCTCTGGCCATGAGAGATGGTGTGTATGGAAGGAGTGATGGATAGGTGAGGTGGAGGGAATGGGATTGAAACTTCTAGGGGAGTGAAAGCTAGATAACTTTATTATAGCATTCGTAAGAGATACAGAACATTAACAGTACCAAACACATATATGATGAGTTATGAGAGTGAGCTGGGGAGAAGATGTAAGGCAATGGTATGGTAGAATGAGGAGAAGTTGGCGAGGGAAGTAAGAAGAAGACGGAGGAGATCAGGGGAAGGTGGAGAAAAATAGGTTGACGATGGTGGAACTGTAGGTGATCGAAGATGTGGACTAGGTGAAATAGGAGGAGGGTCAGGCCGGGGACGACTGCGAGGCGTGTTGGGGCGGTGCAGGGGTTGTGGTGGAGAATGAGAAGGTTCCACGCGATGATGGCGACCACAGATGTGTAGAGCAATTTTGTTACTTTCATTGATCTGTCTCCGTCTTATCCTTGGCTTTGACAATATGAAAGTGACTGAGGTATGAGCGATGCTAGTAATGCCAATCCTTATGCAGCCAGTCCCTGCTATGAATGGTGCGAAAATGTTACTCATAGGGTCGGTTGGTGTATGCATTTCAGTGGGCTTGGCAGACTGATATGCAATAGCAACTCTGGCTCGGTGAGGAACGGGAAACTACCTCACTCCTCATTTTCCTAGTCCGCCTCTTCAGTGATGCCTAGGCCATCTATGACAGCTGATCGCACTGTTGAGGATCCCACCAGCGGAATCGCTGACGGACTGAACATATAGACATACCGACACAGATAGGTCTTATGGCGACGATGGGATAGGAAAGGCCTAGAAGTGGGAAGGAAGCGGCCGTGGCCTTAATTAAGGTACAGCCCCAGCATTTGCTTCGGCGTGAAAATGGGAAACCATGGAAAACCATATTCAGGGCAGCCGACAGTGGGGTTCGAACCCACTATTTCCCGGGTGCAAACTCACAGCTGAGTGCGCCTAACCACACGGCCAACTCACCCGGTAGTTCTTGGTCCAAGGTACTTACAGGGGTTAGACAAGGCTGTAATATTTCACCTTTGTTGTTCATAGTTTACATGAATCATCTGCTCAAAGGTATTAAATGGCAGGGAGGGATTCAGTTAGGTGATAGTAAGCAGTTTGGCCGATGCTGACGACTTGGTCTTAATGGCAGATTGTGCCGAAAGCCTGCAGTCTAATATCTTGGAACTTGAAAATAGGTGCAATGAGTATGGTATGGAAATTTGCATTTCGAAGACTAAATTGGTGTCAGTAGGTAAGGAATCCAAGAGAAATGAACGCCAGATCGGGGATACAAAGCTGGAATAGGTAGATAATTTGAAGTATATTTAGGATGTATGTTCTCCCAGGATGGTAGTGTAGTAAGCGAGATTAAATCAATGGGCAGCAAAGCTAATGCTGTGAGCTCGGAGTTGCGATCAGCTATATTCTGCAAGAAGGAAGTGAGCTCCCGGACGAAGCCATCTTTACATCGGTCTGTTTTCAGACTAACTTTGCTTCACTGGAGTGAAATCTGGGTGAACTCAGGATATCTTATTCATAAGTTAGAAGTAACAGATATGAAAGTAGCAAGAATGATTGCTGGTACAAGCAGGAGGGTACTCGGAATGAGGAAATAAAGGATAAGTTAGGAATTAACTCGATGGATGAAGCTGTGCGCAGAAACCAGCTTCGGTTGTGGGGTCATGTGAGGCTAATGGAGAAGTATAGGTTATTTAGGAGAATAACGAACTCGGTTATGGAAGGTTAGAGAAGAAGAGGGAGACCAAGACGAGCACGGTTAGATTCAATTTGTAACGATTTTAAGATAAGAGGTATAGAACTAAACGGAGCCACAGAACTAGTTAGAAATAGAGGATTATGGCGGCGGTGAATAAATTGGCAAAAGCTTGCAGACTGAACGCTGAAAGGCATAACAGTCTAAATTGATGTATGTCTCCATTTCAACTGCTGGGAAAGGCTGGGACAGTACTCTTCTCTGTCAGCAGGCACATTTTTCCCAAAACAAATCACAGTTATCTATGAGTACACACAAGACCATGTACTGTATAATAGGCCTATACCTACTAGGCTGGTCGCATAGCCTCCGTGCACTTTTTATATGGACAGATGATCGTATTCGTAGACTCTGAAGACGGAGCAGTCGAGGTCTCTAGTTTTCTGATCAGATTAAATATGCTGATGTGCCCAAAGGAACAGATTGAAGGTGATTAATCTGCCCTTATAAAAATATCCATATTTCTAATTAACCTGAGAAAATTTAAAGTAACTAGCAAATAAAGGACGAATAGTGCTAAAATGATGCGTGAATTGCATGCTTTATTTCTGTACTGTTAATGAAAATTAGGAATTACTAGGATACATTAAAATAATATATAAAACGCACGTATGTAGCAGGTGTAGCAAATATATTGTGTACAGGATGTTTGAAGGTAATATGCCCTGTTATATAGAACATATTTCGTAACTTCATGAATAAGCAGTTTTTATTTCAATACCATCAGTAGTAAAAAGAAAACTGTAGTCACGCCCTGTGGAATAGAGAGTACAGTAAGAGAAGCCAAGTGAACATAGACGGAGAACGGTTAGAGAATGTAGAACAGTTTACATATCTGGATGCAATTATTAATGAAAGTAATGAAATCAACCCTGAAATCAATAACAGACTAAGTAAAGGTACAACATTTTATCATCAAGTCAAAGAGCTTTTATGGGATGACAAAGTACCCTAGAGAACAAAATTAACATTATATAAACAGTATTTCATACGAATTGTAACATACGGACTAGAAACGCTGTAAGTAATAACTAGGGCCCGGATTCATATGCACTAAAAACTCCGAAAATATGCATGCACATATGCACTAAAAATGTTGCAAATATGCACGAATATATGCACTAAAAATAAAACAGAATACAATTACCAAACCCATTATTTCATTTTTACTCAGAGTTAAATTGTAAAACAAGGTTAATTTTTTGCAAAATGATGTATGGCAGTAGTTTTCAACAGTTTTTTTCGATGTATTCAGGAGTCAAAGACTTTCTGTTGTCGGACAGAATTCATTTATACGCTGAAAATGATAATTCTACGTCGACGGACGTAAATGGGCAATACTTTTACACCGGCACTGACTGCTCAGTACATTCTTCTGGCAAAGACTTTAGGAATTTTTACAGTTTAATCTGGTAAAACACTGCAATAGACGAACAGCAAGTTAACAGATGAACGCACTTTTTTTAGCAAACCATGCGAGGGTACTATAAGGAGAAGGAGAAATGAACGTCAGAAAGAAGGAAATTGCTGTTATGAAAAACGTCATTATCCATATACCTACTTGTACTGCGACACTGAAAGCACTTTCCTTGATCTGGGAAGTCTTCTCATGTTGCCAAGTGATGTTCAATATACAAAGCTCATTAAATGTTTTATTTCGTTCAGAAATCTTAGATAACCGATCACACATAAGAGAAAAATATGTCTGTTTATGCACTAACGTTAAAAATATGCATTAACGTTCAAAATATGCATTTGCATATGCGCATATGCATTTTTTAAATCCGGGTCCTAGTAATACGGACAAGATAGTAAGATCCAAGCAGTAGAAATGAAAATTTTAAGAACATCGGTTAAAAAGGCAAGAAGATATAGAATTCAAAATATTAAAATCAGAGAACAGCTAAATATAGAACCGTTAGTACAGAAGATACAGAAAGCAAGACTGAGATAGTTCGGACATGTAGAAAGAATGGAAAACGAACGGGTAGCAAGAAGGGAATTGGAAAGAGAAGTTAAGGGAAAGAGACCAGTTGAGAGACCGAGAAGAAGGTGGATGGACCAGATCTGTAAGGAGATTAGAGAAGCTGAACTGGATGTGGCGGAAGTAATGGAGCAGGAAAAGTGGAAGGACAGAAAGGAGTGGAGGAGGCTTGTTAACCACACCCGGGCGACTGGATTGGGATATTGATGATGATGATGATGATGATGATGATGATGATGATGATGATCGATCATCATCATCATCATCATTACTATCCATCGTCGACAGGACAATCATATAGAATGTGCAAAGTTATCTACCTCCCCAGCTACTTTCCGCCAATATTTAGGCAGGCTGTTTTACTCGGGACATAGCAGTAATCCGATCTATCGGAGATGAGTGGCGGCAGAAGAGAAAAATCACATCACAACATGGCGAGTGTAATGTTGAACAGATTTATGAGCTTTCGATACTGTATGTCTTCACATTTGGTTTTCTTTCGACTCTGGGATATTAGGGCAGCGAATGTAAAGGGAGTCCATTATTCTTTCACGACTCACTCTTGTCTTATTCTTCAAGCGATCGGTCATTATAGATAGATAGATAGATAGATAGATAGATAGATAGATAGATAGATAGATAGATAGATAAATGTCTTTATTGGCGTAGTTAAGGCCATTGGGCCTTCTCTTACACTAAACCAATTAGTATACATTAAAGTCATAAGTAATACTATCGTAATTAATACTAGAAGACACAATTAAAGCACAATCAAAATACAACTGAAATAAAATTCCACCACAGTGAGACATACATACAACACCAATGATAATAATAATAATAATAATAATAATAATAATAATAATAATAATAATAATAATAATAATAATAATAATAATAATAATAATAGCTAGTAATGATATTGTAGTAGCACGATCACTGAAAGGCCATAAATTCACAGGTCACTCGCATCCTGTTATACCTCTTAACGCTCTTTTAAATGACACTGTAGTCGGCATTCCTCTGACGTCGTCCGGTAAACGATTCCATTCTCGTGCGGCAGACACCGAGAAGGAGCTGTTATATGCGGCAGTTCGATGGTGAGGGATGATGAGCAGGTTGGATGTTTGAGCCCTTGTATGTCTGTCATGAACATTTGAGAAGGAATGGAAACGTGAAGAAAGGTAGGATGGGGAAGATGTAGTAAGAACTCGATGGAGGAGAGACAAAGTATGATGGTTACGACGAACATGGAGTCGCGACCACTCTAATTTTAAGAAAGATGGTGACACGTGGTCAAATTTTCTTAAATTGCATATATATCTCACACATGCATTTTGAGCGCGCTGTAGCCTTAGGGAAAATTGCGGCCTGACGTCACTGAAAACAACATCACAATAGTCAAAATGTGGCATTACAAGGGCTTCAATTAATTTATTTTTAAGCTTTATTGGAAATATTTGTTTATATTTATATAAGAAATGTAAAGCTGAGTAAACTTTTTGACAGATATGTAAGACATGTGCAGACCAAGTCTTGCGTTCGTCCATGATAACACCGAGATTCTTCACTTGTGATACAAAAGGAGGATCATCCTGCAGGATTACTCTTGGCAACGGACGTTTAGATATACTTGTTATTTGACTTTGATGGCGATGATATGGACTAAGCAACATAAAATCGAAATTCTTGAATAACTCTGGTATCATAGCCGGTACGGTAAAAATTCATAAGACATAAGTGATCGGTAATTTAATTCTAAATAACTTTAATCTTGTAGTATTTATGAATAGGACCACTAATAACAAATATTTCAGAATTAAATTTTAGGCTTTCCCCTAAACTACCATTTCACTCAGCGTGAGTAAAATTATTTACAGCCTAGTTTATAGTGCCTCATTTCCCGACTTCACATAGCTATTTTCATTAAATTCTCTTCAGCCATTTTCCCGTGATACCCGTACAGACAGACAGACAGACAGACAGACAGACAGACAGACAGACAGACAGACAGACAGACAGACAGACAGACAGACAGACAGACAGACAGACAGACTGACAGACAGACAGACAGACATCATTATATAGATCGTTATGCCCTTCAGCGTTCAGTCTGCAAGCCTCTGTGAATTTACTAAACGTTGCCACAACCCTCTATTTGCAACTAGTGCTGTGGCCTCATTTAGTTCTGTACCTCTTAAATTTAAATCGCTAGAAACTGAGTCTAACCATCACCGTCTAGGTCACCCTCTACTTCTCTTACCCTCCATAAGATAGTCCATTTTTCTCCTAGGTAACCTATCCGCCTCCATTCGCCTCATATGATCCCACCACCGAAGCCGGTTTATGCGTACAGCTTCATCCATCGAGTTCATTCCCACCTTAGCCTTTATCTCCTCATTCCGAGTACCCTACTAACACTGTTCCCACCTGTTTTTACCAGCAATCATTCTTGCTACTTTCATGTCTGTTACTTCTAAATATGAATAAGATATCCTGAGTCCACCTAGCTTTCGCTCCCGTAAAGAAAAGTTTTTCTGAAAACAGAACCATGTAAAGATAGTTTCGTCCGGGAGCTGACTTCCTTCTTACATAAAACTGTTGATCGCAACTGTGAGCTCACTGCATTAGCTTTACAGCACCTTGATTCAATCTCACTTACTATATTACCATCCTGGGAGAACACACATTCTAAATACTTGAAATTATCTACCTGTTCCAGCTTTGTATCACCAATCTGACATTCAGTTCTGTTGAATTTCTTACCTATTGACATCAATTTAGTCTTCGAAAGGTTAATTTTCATACCATACTCATTGCACCAATTTTCAAGTTCCTAGATATTAGACTGCAGACTTTCAGCACAATCTTTCATTACGATCAAGTCGTCAGCATAAGCCAGACTGCTTACTACATTTCCGCCTAACTGAATCCCACCCTGCCACTTCATGCCTTTCAGCAGATGATCCATGTAAACTACGAACAACAAAGGTGAAAGATTACTGCCTTCTCTAATCCCTGTAAGTACGTTGAACCAAGAACTCATTCCACCATCAATTCTCACTGCAGCCCAATTGTCAACATAAATGCCTTTGATTGATTTTAATAATCTACTGTACCAGGCAAGCCTATGTCCTGACCCATATCAATCGAAAGAAACATTATTCCAGCATAAAATATCCGTCCGACGTACGAACATTTAAATAAAGGAATGTTCCAGCATGTGCCAGACTTCACGAGTGCACTAGGCGAAGTCAAGTGACGTCACCTGTCGCTCGAAGCTCACCTCCCCTAGAGATATTTCTCGAAAAGAATTTTCTTTTCGCAAGCTTTTCAACGCCTTAACCAGTTTCAACGGGACAAACGCTGAATTGTATCGGACGTCACAAAAGTTAATCCCTGTTAATTTCGAATTAATCCATCCCATGGTTGTTGAGTTATAATAATTTAAAGTCTAAGAAAATTATACACTCACGGTCACATGGCCAAGAGAAACCACCCCTCCCAGCGCCGGTGTATATATGTCAAGGCTAACAAGCAGAGCAGCGCAGTACAAGGACGAGTACACAGATGTGTGTGAGTGAGACAGAGGAGAGACCGACCCTCGTACAGTATGTCCGCGCAGTCACGGTGAAAGTACTTGCCGTCGCGTTTCCGGAACACGAAGTTATATCGCCGACAAAATTATAAAAGACGTCGCACTGTATTTAGTGCATCGCTTCGCGACTGCAGTCTAATTCTAAAGACTTTTGAGAATATAATACGAGTGAACTTATTGAAGTGCAAATACCAAATATTTAAAGTTCACAGAATATATCATTACGTGTGGACTTAATTTACTTCATATGATATTGAACTTCTACAGAAACTAATGTGTAGAATTACCAGAACTCATTTCTTTTCGAGTATTGAACTGTATTTCTTTATTCACGCCATATTAGTATACGACTTACAGTAGTAATCTGGGTGAATACTAAGAACTTTTTCTGAGGTAATATGACGTTATAATAACAAGATAATCAGAAAATAAACCTTAGTGACTTAATGACCGTGTTCAAAGACTGTGATTATAGACTATGATTTGCCTTTTTCAAGTGTGAACTGTGTAATTATGGACGTTTCAGTAACGACTTTAAATAGTATTTCATACAGGAAGGACTGTGATTATTCATTTAACGTCTTAAAGTTCAATTACGCCATAAACTATGTTCAACAGTAAATGACAGTGTCAGTGATAACTACTCGCACTAAGTGAATTTTTCGTGTGCGAAAAATCACCTTAACGAGCTGCAATTCTACACGATCCAGTTCTAGCCGTCATCACCTCATCGGGGACGTCAACATGGTGTGTTAAGGGAACATCGCCGACCCTGATTCTCCACGGAACATTCCAGATGTCCATCCTTCAACATTTGTAGCAACATTTCTTTCATTAAGTGAGTAGTAACAAACTGACTAAAATTTTCTCATTAATTTTGAACAGTGGAAACTTCAGTGCCGCGTGTGAACAAATATTTCAGAGTTCTCATAGTTTCTCAGAAGTGATTAATTTAATTTTCAAATTTAATTTTCATATCTCATAGAAAGACTTTAGGCTTTTCAAGTGTGCTATACATCAAGGTTTACAAACTGAAAAACTGAAAACTTTTAACAGAAATTTAATTTCTCATGTCAATTTGCAATTACAAGCGTGTGCTCATATTTAGAAAGACTTTAGGTGGAAATCTAATACCTCGTCTTCTCACGTATGAAAAACTTTGGAATCAGTGATATTCATTTAATTTTCATGATCAGAATTCAGAAAGATTACGTTCAAACTTTTAATGTCAGTGCCAGATTTGAGTCCAATAATCATATTGCAGGGTGAAGAATTAATAAATTGTTTAAAAAAATTTTTTAAACCATCTATTATTCGCTCTGCGAGTCTATCCTACTCTGTGTCGGCTCCAAAACCAAGTTCCTCTCCCTGAGGTCCTACTCATGCCCTTTCCCCAAAAACTTTTCCTGGTACACTACCCTTGATCCCATAGTTCCCCAGTATGGTGAACGTCATTTCCCTCGGTACCTTGTCATATGGTTTCTCCAGATCTACGGAACATAAACACAACTGTCTACTCCTCTCGTAGAATTTTTCAGTTACCTGGCGCATACTGAAAATCTGATCCTGACAGCCCCTCTGTTGTCTGAATCCACATTGGTTTTCATCCAACTTCCTCTCAACCACTGATCGCACCCTCCCTTCCAAGATGCCAGTGAATACTTTGCTTTGTATACTAATCAATGGCATACCTTGGTATTTGTTGCAATCCTTCCTGTTCATTCCATTGCTTATAGATATGTGCAATCTGAAGGTACCTTACCAACACTCCATGCCAATCTTATTATTCTATGAAACAATTTCATCCCTGCCTTCCCACTACACTTCACCATTTCAGGTAAAAATTTCATCTATTCCTGCTGCTTTATGGCAGTGGAGTTTATTTAACCATCCTTTCCACTTCCTCAAGCGTAATTTCACCAACATCATTTACCTTCTCTCAATGAGCTCCGTTGTTCGCGACACCACCATGAAGATTTCCTTTTACGTTGAAAAGATTTTCAAAATAATCCCTCCACCTGTCCAAATTCCCTGGGGTCTATTATGAGTTCAATTGTATTACCAAAAACACTGTCCGGCTCCATGGCTAAGTAGTTAGCGTGCTGGCCTTTGGTCACAAGGTCCCGGGTTCGATTCTCGGCAGGGTCGGGAATTTTAACCATCATTGGTTAATTTCGCTGGCGCGGGGGCTGGGTGTATGTGTCGTCTCCATCATCATTTCATCCTCATCACGACGCGCAGGTCGCCTACGGGAGTCAAATCAAAAGACCTGCACCTGGCGAGCCGAACATGTCCTCGGACACTCCCGGCACTAAAAGCCATACGCCATTTCATTTACCAAAAACACTGTTCATTTTCTTTCTCCCTCCCTTCCAAAATTCTTTATTACTGTCCAGAAAGGTTTTCCTGCTGCTTGACCTAGCCTTTCCAGGTCACTACCAAAATCTTCCCATGACTTCTCTTTGAATTCAACAACTATTTGTTTCGCTCTGTTTCTTTAATCTATATACAAATCCCTGTCTGCCTCGGCCCTTGTTTGGAGCCATTTCTGATAATCTTTCTTTTTACGTTTACAAGCTGCTCACTCTTCATCATTCCACCAGGGTATTCGCTTTTTCCCATCTTTACACACAATTGTTCCTATGCATCCCCTTGTTGTTGCTACTACAGCATCCCTGTATGCCATCCATTTTCTGTCTATATCCTGAACCTGCTTACTGTCCACTTTTCTGAACTTTTCACTAATTATATCCATGTACTTCTGTCTAATTTACTCGTCCTGGAGGTTTTCTACCCTTATTCGTTTGCGGACAGATTTCACTTTCTCTCTCCTAGGCCTAGAGATACTTAGTTCACTACAGATCAGATAGTGGTCTGTTTCGTCGAAAAATCCCCGAAAACGCGTACATTCCTAATAGATTTCCTGAATTCGAAGTAGGTTAAGATATAGTCTATTATTGATCTGCTACCTGTAGCCTCCCATGTGTAGCGGTGAATAGCCTTATGCTTGAAGAATGTATTCGTAACTGCTGAACCCATACTAGCACAGAAGTCTAGCAAACGCTTCCCATTCCTATTAGCTTCCATATCTTCCTCCACATATTTTACCAATCACCCCTTCGTATCCCTCAGTTCTATTTCCAACTCTCGCATTGACATAGCCTATTAGTACTATCCTATCCTTGCTCTTGACCCTAACTACCTTGTCACTCAATGCTTCATAAAACTTGTCAATTTCATCCTCATCTGCACCCTCACATGGTGAATACATTGAGACAATTCTCGTCCTAATTATTCCAACTGCCAAATCTACCCACAACATTCGCTCACTTACGTGCGCAACAGAAACTTTATTGCGTGCAATGGTATTCCTGATGAACAGCCCTACTCCAGACTTTGCCCTTCCCTTTTTAACACCCGTCAAGTAAACTTTATAATCACCTATCTCTTCTTCATTACCTCCACTTGCTCGAATTTCACTTACTCCTAGCACATCCAGCTGCATCCTCTTTGCTGACTCAGGCAGCTCTACTTTCTTTCTTCCATAAGCCCCATTAATATTGATAGCTCCCCATCGAATTCCATTTCGTTCGCCAAATTGTTTCCAAGGAGTCCCTCGCCTGTCAAATGGAAGCGGGACTCCGTTACTCCCATAGGTCCGAGGCTTGCGGTACATCCATAAAGCAGCAAGCCACCCTACTTACACATAGTCCAAGTAAGGATCTCTCTTCAAACGGGTTAGGGACTACCGCTGTATTGTATAGCTCTAGTCGCCTGAGCACAAGGAAGTCCATGACTTAGAATATGTTCGAGATGCCCACTTTTATTCCGTAGCAACTGGTATCATGACTGTCAGGACCACTTACTAGGCCACTCAGCCGTGACTACAGTAACCCATAGACAGACAGACATGACCTTGTTACTATCGATACGATCGACACAGAAATACGATTATTGTCAAATTCTGAGCAATGTACACACAAAACTCTTATTTTATATAATAAATTATGCCATCTGAAATAAGTAACTCATCAGCGAAAGGAGAAAAGGGAAAAACGATCTGTTTAAAAAGTTATCACAGTTCTAACTTCTCAGTATCTTTATAGAAATGCACTGTTTGATTAAAAAGGCATTTGCAAAGAAACGTCACTCCGCTGGTTCGGCCTTTCATTGCACTGTAGGCCGCCCCATGTGGTATTTGACTGAACTAAAAACCGAATATAACCGATCTTTGCTGAGGGAGAAAGGCGGCAGGAAATGCAAAGTTGGAGTGAGCTGTTTTTGTATATTTGTGTATAACGATAATTATGGGGCAAAATTAAAGTGTAGCTAAGGTGGATTCAGTGTGTTGTGTACTTCACTATGTAATTTGTATACTTCACTAAATAATTTGTGACCCCGACGTGATTCAGTGATAGAAGTGGGTAATAAACATCGCAAGCGATTAAGTGTAGTGTAAGCGTGAAGAACAATGGATGAAAACAAGGGTACGCCGACGGCAAAAGAATCTCATCTGGACACATGATGGGTGAAGCTAACAAGGTAAGCATCTTTCTCGATAAAAAAAACCGAAAATATGGTTCTTTCAAGTGGAAGCTCAGTTTTCTATCTCAAGAATTACCCAAGATGACACTAAATTTAACTACCTCGTGTCTCAGCTCGAACCTAAATATCTCGAAAACATTTGGGACATTATTTAAAGTTCGGAACTGAATAAATATTCCCCGGGTAAAGAACGTCTTCTAAATATCTTCAAGGAAAGCGAAGATAAACAAAAAACGGTTGGTAACAGGCCTAGAATTAGGCTTTTAAGGAAAATGCAGTCCTTAGCAGGCGTGAACGTTTCCGAAAAAGTGCTTCGTACCTTGTGGAGAAATTACCGGACTCTATCAAACATGCTCTAATCGTATCCGACGAAAACTGGGAGAAAATCGCAATTATGGCTAACAAAATAATTGAAATGAATCCCTGCAATAAATTTTACAGTGTATAAAATAGCGGTACTGATGCTTCCGTAAGTAACGACGATACCACGAAACTCTCTGCACAGATAGCCGCCCTAAAGCAACAGATAGCTTCAATAGGCCCCGCAGTCGAGTTCGAGCCGAAACCGAAGCAAAAAGCAGTACGATTCAAACGGAATGTACCGTTACTACCACTTCAGATTTGGTAATACGTGCTTCCCTGACAAATGCAAGCCTCCATGCTCGTAGGAAAATTTGGAAAACTCCAAACAGTAGTAGTATAGTTGGCAGCAAGCGTTTATTTGTACGTGACAAAAGTACGGGTTTGCACTTCCTAGTGGATAGTGGAGCCGATGTTTCAATAATCCCCGTCACTTCCAGTAACAGAAACTGTGAACCAGATTTTAAATTATTTGCAGCTAATGGCACAGAAATCCCAACTTATGGACTTAGAACACTGAATACTGATTTGGTACTTCGTCAACAATTCCGGTGGCCTTTCGTAGTAGCTAAAATTGGCAAGCACATATTAGGTGCTGATTTTTTGAAGAAGTTCAGCTTACTAATTGACTTAAATAAAAAAGCAGTTAATTGATGGCGAGACTATACTCCCTGTCATGGGTGAAGTAACAGCCATCACAGCTGATAATGTTGTTAGAACAGTGTCAAAAGCCCAAAAATTTGCCGATCTGTTATCCAGTTACCCAGATTTAACGAAACAAAATTTACTACCTACTCAAATCAAACACAATATTCAACACTCCATCCCAACCGAAGGCCAACCAGTATATTACAAGCCCCGGCAGCTGGATCCTCGGAAGCTACACATCGCTAAACAGCAATTCCAGTTTATGAAAAACAGTGGAATTATTCGACCATCAAAGTCGCAATGGGCTAGTCCTCTCCAAATGGTCCTCAAAAAGGACGGAACTTTTCGACCATATGGTGATTACAGAACAATGACTGCACAAACTATCCCAGATCGATATTTGGTTCCTCGGATTTAAGATTTTCAACATATTTTGAAGGGTAAGAATATATATAGCAAGCTCGACCTCTTCAAGGCATATTTCCAAATCCCTTCAACAGAGGAATACAAACCTAAAACCGCTATTATTACTCCGTTTGGGTTATATGAATTTAATGTGATGCCATTAATGAGGTATTTAGAGTCCTAGACTTTATTTTTCCAGATCTTGACGACTGCCTAATTGCTTTAGCATCAGTTGAGGAACATCGTGAATATCTTAAGATTGTGTTTGAGAAGCTACATGAATTTGGCCTTCGAGTTAATATTTCCAAGTCTGTACTTGGTGTAGAGCAAGTGGAATTTTCGGGATACTTAATCATCACGGAGGCTCCAGACCCTTACCGAATAAAGTGAAAGCGATTGTTCACTACAAACTAGCACATACAGTTCGTGTATTTTTAGGTACCTTTAATTTCTACAGACGATACTTCAAGGATGCAGTAGAAACGCAGTCCCTTTTGCATGTTTATCTGAAAGGTGCTAAAAAGATAGACAAGCGATAAATTAACTGAACCCCAGAAGCTATCACAAAATTTGAAAAATGTAAGCAGGACTTGGCAAATGCAACACCGTTTACATTTCCAAACCCAACATACCAGGTGGCCCTGGCAGTAGATGCAAGTGACTTTGCAGTAGGAAGTGTCCTGCAACAGTATGAAGAAAAAGGATGGAAATCTATTAGATTCTTTTCAAATAAGCTAAGCGATACACAGAGAGCGTATACACCGTGAACTGTTATGGATCTACTTCTCTGTCAAGCAGTTCCAACATTTTCTCGAAGGAAGAGACTTCATAATATATACAGACCACAAACCACTCACTTTTGCAATTAATCAGAAAAGTGAGAAGGCATCTTCACGGCAGCTGCGACATCTGCAGTACATCTCCCAGTTTACAACAAACATCCAACACATTAGTGGCAAGGACAATATCGTTGCGGATAACCCGTCACGGATTGAATCTATGACTGTCATCGATTACGACACAGTCGCTGACAGCCAACGTCAAGACATTAAACTTAAACAACTTCAAGAGGAAAGTCAGTCACTGGTGTTCAAGAGCTATCCACTGCCTTCTGGAAAGTTGCTGTGGTGCGATACCTCAACAAACAACATAAGGTCATACATTCCAAAAGAATTTCGCAAACAATTATTTCTTCAGATCCACAACATGGCGCATCCTGGGATAAAGAGTACTGCTAGGTTCGTGACTTCCAAGTTTATCTGGCTTGGTATCAAGAATGACGTCAGAAAATGGACGGAAGCCTGTAATGGATGTCAAAAAAAAAAGTAACAAGACATACAAAATCGCCAGTCAGCCATTTTCAAGAACCTGATGAGAGGTTCAGCACTGTTCATATAGACATTGTTGCCCTCTTTCAACTTCTGATGGCTATCTCTACTGCCTCACATGTATAGATCGTTTCACCAAATGGGTGAAAGCAATACCAATGCAAAATATAACAGAGACCGTAGCAAAATCATTTTATGATCATTGGGTGACGCGATTAGGAGTCCCAGCAACTCTAGTTACTAGCCAAGGCCGACAGTTCGAAAGTCAACTCCTTAAGAATCTTTTCGAATTGTGTGGCGTGAAGCTTAAACGTACGACACCCTATCATCCACAGAGCAATGGTAAAGTTCATTATGAGTGAGAAATTCCGCAAAGATTGTACATGTTGTACCGAAGACTTAAGACTCTGTACTCATCCACTATTGTTGAAAAAGCGCCTAATGAAACAATACTTCAAGTATTGCTCATTCAAAAATACCCAAAACTACATTTTCATGAGGGTTAAATTTCGACATTTCCAGGGTCTTCCCCATTTTTGGACTGTGAGTTTTTACAATTTGCTTTATGAAGCACTGACGCAGATAGGTCTTATAGCGGCGATGAGACAAGGAAAGGGCTAGGAGTGGGAAGGAAGCGACCAAAGCCTTACTTAAGGTACAGCCCCAGCATTTGCCTGGTTTGAAAATGGGAAACCATCGAAATCATCTTCAGGACTGCCAACAGTGGGGTTTGAATTCACTATCTCCCGAATGCAAGCCGATAGCTACGTTACCCAAACCGCGCAGCCACTTGCTCGGTTGGATTGTGAGTTAGAACACCTCCCACTCATCTTCAAAACCTGGTGTCCCTGGCTGATACAGTTGCAGATCTTGTCTAAAATTATTGTCATTGAGATACCAATTACCATCTATTCTTACGTCAATTCTCCACAAAAGTGACCAGTCTGCCTGCCTTGAGAATTATTCATTTCTCTCTGATACTGAATTGGGGATTTAAAACCTGCATCTAGATTCGGTCTTACCCTACCACAGCTATTCCAGCCCTATCTGCTTCTGTTCCATAGCCTGCTCGTGCGTACCACTGGGAGCCATAAAGGGCAAAGTAACAGCTGTAAGTATAATGTACAGAGATTCAATTCTTATAAAACAATTTTATTAATGGGTCCACTTGTTCAATACTTATCGTGTTGATTATAATAAAAGTTTTTTAAAACATTAGGACATGTCCGTAAAAAAGCGGATACTCATTTTTTGGAAAAAACAATGTGCAGTTTTAGTATGTTTGTTTTTTGTATGAATCTTTGTATTGACATTTCAATTTTTAAAGTGCTTAGATAATTTTTGATTACAGCCGAATGTTGCCAAGTAGGATAGGCCGAAACTTGTCCTAACGTGGACCTATTAATAAAATTATATGAATTGCATCTCTGTACATTGTATTGTCAGTACGGAACCAATATGAAATTGTGAAAGAACAGCAGTTTTTATTCTGACATTAGCCTAAGAATTTGGTCCTAACTTACGATTTACTTACATAATTGGCATGTTGCTTTGAAGGCCGTGCTACCACGTTTTATTGGTGGACATTCTTGCACGTAATCACCTTTAAATTTGGTCTTGCGCTTCAACGCCATCACATCACACATGTCGTTAATACACTCTCACAAAACATAAAAAGTTTTACGATTGTGGCGCTAAATAACAATTCTGCATTAAAGTAACATTAATCCTAGCACTAACCACACCAACACATGAAAAAGTAGGCAAAGAGGAAATGGCTGCGCACGCGAGAGACTTTAGAAATGTAGCGTTTTAATCCGAAACTACTTTCTCTGCAATCTGTTGCACAAATTGGCAGGAAAATAGTTGTCTGATAGCGGGAATGTACAATTATTTTTCATTTTGTACTATAATACACAGTTTCTTCTTTCTTTCTTAAATCCGTTTACCCCGCATGGTTGGTTTCTCCCTCGGACTCAGAGAGGGATCCCACCTCTACGGCCTCGTGGCTGTGTCCTGAAGCGTGAGTCTTTGCGTCAGGGACACAACTTGGCTGGAGGAAGAGTACCTCGCCCAGGCGGCCTCACCCGTTATGCTGAACACGGGCCTTGTGGGGGGGATGGGAAAATCGGAAGGGATAGACAAAGAAATCGGAAGGAATTGGCCATGGCCTTATGTTAGGTACCATCTCGGCATTTGCCTAGAGGAGAAGTGGGACACCACGGAAAACCACTTCGAGGATGTCTGAGGTCAGAATCGAACCCAATTCTTCTCATTTGACCACCCAAAACTGAGTGGAACCCGTTCCAGCCCTCGTACCACTTTAAAAATTTCGTGGCAGAGCCGGGAATCGAACTCAAGCCTCCGAGGGGTGGCAGCTTATCACACTAGCCAATACACTACAGAAGCGGATATAATACGACTTAATGGGTAAATACAAACAAATCTGGGATATTTACAATTTTTTTTACTAAACCGGTCGGGACAAGTTTTCACCCTTATATCTGGGACCATCCCAGTGCAATACCCTACTCAGTAATATGATTATAAAGTCAATGAAAGTGAGAACTCACCCTCATTATCTGTGACGTAATCAGGACTCATCCAACATACTCATTGGTGGATTTAACTAGAACTTTAGAGACTCACCCATTGCTTCTAGTTCTTCAGCCAGTGCACCATGTAAACGTCACTGTTCGTACACATGACAGAATGTATTTATCGCTTCGTTTATAATATAAACATGTTATGCTTTCAGATCACTCGAGCATTGTGGCCACAATCATGGCAGAGCGCTACGAAGACACGTTGCAGAAACTGCGGTGCACCATAAAGGGAAAACGCCCGGGAATTCCATCGAATGGCATTATCCTTCTTCATGACAGCATCCACTCATACACTGCCAACGCTTTGAGGATTTTTTAAAATTAAAATTAAAATTTGGATTGTTTTTTGCAATTTTGGTTTACCTCTCACCGACAAAAAATAGGTCTTATGACGACGATGGGATAGAAAAGGGCAAGGAATGGGAAGGAAGCTACCGTGGTCTTAATGAAGGTACAGCCCCAGCATCTGCCTGGTGTAAAATGGGAAACTACGGAAACCATATTCAGGGCTTCCGATAGTGGGGTTCGAACCCATTATCTCCCGGATGAAAGCTCACAGCACTCGCTCGGTATATGAAATATTTCAGCTTAGAACTTTGACCGGTAAGGTCGTGTCACCTAAGGTACAATACTGTGCGACGAGTGTCAAGGAATTCTCGCTCACAATAGCGTATGTGTACTGCGGGTCAGTATTTCTCCAAAAATATTGTCATATAGCGGATTTCGCAGGCGCAACGACGTCAAATCACGTCATTCATTTCATCTCGTTAACTCATCTGATGATGTTGACCTCAGGAAACGCATCCAGTCGTAAAAGCTCGCTACGAAGATTAATCTCACTTTACGCCGGACCCCGCAGAGAAACGGGACAAGGGTTGGACATAAAATAATAAATAATATTAATGCGGTCTCAGTTACTGTGTGCAGGCATTTATGTTGCATGCGTATCAGTTTCGAAGCTCAGTTTTACCACATTAGATGGCAGAGAAACGGATCTCTACTAAAAGACCCATGGCTGAGTTTTACCTCATTTTGACGGGTAAACACCAATGTGTCACCAGATATATTTTGCATGCTGACCCCTCGAACGTATAGGATTGCCACATGGAGTTTCTTACATGCTTCAAAAATCCGACTACCTCTGCCAGGTTTGAATCCGTGATTTTGGAGTCCAGAGACCGACACTCTACCATTAATACAAAAAAGGAAATTATCGGAATGGATAGTGGCAGTAACTGCCGTTTAACGAGATTTTTATCTCTTCACAGCTACGCGACTCTAGCCGCACGGCCAACTCGCTCGATCTTTGTGCAATACGCTGCAGAGATTTGCGTGGGGATTCAACGACCTCCCTACTGTCCAGATATCTACTCGTGAGATTTTCACATCTTTGGCGAGCCAGAAAAGACATTCGAGGACATCGGTTTGTATCGGACGACGACGACGCGTACAAATATGCTTCCGTCGATATATTGCCAGCTTTCTCAAAAATGGGACTGATCTCCTCATCACCCGGTGGAATAAATGTCTTTATCGTTCTGGTGATTACTTTAGAGGTACGAAATATTCTACTATACATTTTGGCATCCTGGCATTTTGGCATTTTGGCAAAGTTGGTCTGTTTTCAGACCAACTTTGCTTTACGTGAGCGAAATCTGAGTGGACTCAGGATATCTTATTCATAAGTTAGAAGTAACAGACATGAAAGTAGCAAGAGTGATTGCTGGTACAAACAGGTGGGAACAATGGCAGGATGGTACTCGGAATGAGGAGATAAAGGCTAATTTAGGAATGAACTCGATGGATGAAGCTGTACGCATAAACCGTCTTCGGTGGTGGGGTCATGTGAGACGAATCGAGGATAGGTTACCTAGGAGAATAATGGACTCTGCTATGGAGGGTAAGAGAAGTAGAGGTAGACCAAGACGACGATGGTTAGACTCGGTTTCTAAAAGTATAGAACTAAATGAGGCCACAACACTAGTTGCAAATCGAGGATTGTGGCGACGTTTAGTAAATTCACAGAGGCTTGCAGACTGAACGCTGAAAGGCATAACAGTCTATAATGATAATGTATGTATGTATGTATGTATGTATGTATGTATGTATGTATGTATGTATGTATGTATGTATGTATGTATGTATGTACATTTTGGCAAGTGAGCCGTTTTTTATTTGATTGCCCTTTACATCTTTCATCCCACTGGCAGGATTTCCTACCAGTGTAGTTTTCTCTATCTAGATGGCAGTGCATTAAGTTAATTTGTTTATTCACTGTGTTAGCATATTCCCTGACCTTCATAGAGAAGCCAGGTATAAAAATCCATACAATCATTTTGTGCTATTAATCACCACAGGTATATTAGTTTGAGCAAAAGATCGAGTGGAATGAAATGGCATACAGCAACAGACATACATCGTAAGTATTCCTTTACTTCACCTTGGATTTGAGTAGTATTGTGTATTTAAGTTCTCAAGACAGTCAGGAAGACAGTGTTGCTACTGGAATTTTGCTCATTTCCTGAAAGGGCAACAATGAACCATTTAAATCCTCTGGCAGGATTTCCTGCCATTGGGATATAACACTATCATTGTTAGCCATAATACTTATAGTTCTAAAAATGCGTGTTCTTTTTATTTTAGGCTGTGCGTCAATGAAATATGTGACCTGTTAGAATGTGATGCCCTGGATGATGTCAGTGTTACTGGAATTTCTGTACTCCCGCCAGTTGAAAATGCAGATGCAGAGACAGATGCTGACTCCGACAAAAGTAATGATGAAGTGGATTTTCAGTTGCATCAGTTACCTAGGCGTATACTCAAAAGTTCTGCTGAACTAATAGAAACGGACGAACATCAGCCAGTATTTAGTAATTCTAACACGTTATGTTCACCATCAACCTCAGCAGTAATACCCATCGACCCAGTCAAAGAAAGCGGACTGGAGAAAATGGCTTTCCTTGCACCCAATATGTCACCTAAATCTCCTATATCCAGAGAGACCTCCAATGTCCTCCACCAGAGATCTACGCGCCATACTTCGGTTACATCATTAGCTGGATAGGTTCTTACAATAGATGAAGACAGAAAAAAGAAGAAAAATCAGAAAATAAATGTTGGTGCTTGTGACAAGAGTTGGACTAAACAAAAAAAAAAAAAAAAAAGGTGGTGGCCTTTGTTTGTTTGGGGGCTGAATGCAGCTGTTGTGAACACTTGGCGCCTTTTCCGAAGTCTTCGTAATAATATAACATTGCTAATGTTCCAGCAAGATATTAGTCAGCAACTGCTCCTGCAGTATGGAAGTGAACGGTAGTGCTCCGGTCCAAGATTTCAAATCAGTGGCACCGCCTATAATGCAACACGGTTTGATGAAAGAAATCATTGGATAATAAAAAGTGAGCAACCTAATTCGAGATGCAAGCAGTGCAAAGGTAGAACAACGTACAAGTGTGAAAAATGTAACACACCTCTTCATCCTGAATGTCACAAGCACTACCATGTGAGACCTCTGTAAAGAAACGACACAGTGCAAGTTTTCCTAACAAGTTTGTTTCAAAACGTTTTTATAGTTATGTAAGAAAGTGGACTCAGTCATCATTGTTGATATATTTTGTCATATTGTTGTAAATGTTTAATCTGATGAGCATTATTATGTAGTACTTTGACAATAAGTTCAAATAAAAGTGACAAGTTGAAACAGATAATGATTAATCCCAGTGGCAGGAAATCCTGCCAGGCTAAAAATAACCCTGAAAATTATGTTAATTCAAAATCCATTTTTTCTTACAGTTCCACACCCCCTATTGAGTAACTTTTGTGAAAATCAAGGCAATTCTTCAAAAATAAAATTCTGGGAACAAATGGGTTAAGGATGAAGCAATCAATGGAAATTTCACCATCAAGTCAACTGAAATATGTGAGCTTTGGAGGAAAACAAGAAAGAGCTATGTAACATTGAATGAACGAAAGCCGAATTTCCAAATTTCAGTACACTTTTACATACGATACCGTACGTCAACACTGAAGAAACACAAGGAAAGGACTTTTGTATTCTATAAATTACCACGGGTTCAAAACATCAACTGCCTCATGTCTCATAGAAAGAGCACCGTATCAATACATTCGGACTGAAAATGATAGTTAAAGGTTTCTTCGCTGTAAGACTTAGTAGTTTTCTTCTCCTTTTCGAGCTTGGTCGGGGATACAACTGGGAAGGAGGACCAGTACCTCGCCCAGGCAACCTCACCTGCTATGCTGAACAGGGGCCTTGTGGGGAATGGGAGGGGTAGGCAAGGAAGAGGGATGGAAACGGCCGTGGCCTTACGTTAGGTACCATCCCGACATTTGCCTGGAGTAGTCGTGGGAAAGCACGGAAAACCACCTCCAGGATGGCTGATGTGGGAATCGAGCCCCTTTAACTCAGTTGGCCCTCGAGGCTGAATGGACCCCGTTCAAGCTCTCGTGCTCTTGTCAAATTGCGTGGCAGATCCGGGAATCGAACTTGGGCCTCCGGGGATGGCAGCTAATTACACTACGCACTACACCACAGAGGCGGACCTTACTACGTTTTACTTAGTAAAAACGTATGCACCCATGTTACAAGAAGTGTTCTGAAAGGCAGTGGCGTGTGATGGTTATAAAATCACAAAAATCTTTTCTGGAGGAAGGGCCCGTAAATGTTTAGTTGCCATACGGACCAGATTTTAATGGCAGGAAACAGAAAAATAATCGTCCCAATCATATCGACTATGTTCTTATTTGGAGCTCGCAATTTACCTTAAGAATAAGAAATCAACACAACAATTCTTAGAAGGCTTCATTCAATAAAGCCTCTGCAATTTCAAAGTGCGTCAATTGAGCCGGGCATATTTTCTATAACTGTAAATAGATTTTGATTGCAATTGTACAGGAGAATGTTGTTACAGTGATTCGGAAAATTATCCCTGTTTAATGTACAGTATATTGATTTTTCACAATACTAACTTCATATAAGGTATTCAGCTACGGCTCAGGTACGCTGTGCCTTTTGTTTTGTACTTAACATCTGCACAGCATGTGCTCTACGTACCCACTGCGCGACTTATCAGCTGTAATAACCCGCATAACACAAATTTAGTTTTACTATCTCCCTGTGCTATGGACGGTATTCCGTCTTTCAATCTCTCTAATTCACCACTTGCGTCATTCATCGCATACAAAGCCCTACCATTCAGTCTCAACTCTTGCTTCGACTCAGTTATATAATTATTGCCTTCATGAACAGGTTCCCACGAGCTTTAAAGATGACTTCTGTCTACAACATCGATCACAGTAAAGCTGCAATTATTTAAACCCACCGATCGAGTGGTCAGCAAGTGAACTTGGATTACAGCCTTGTTCTATTAGGGTAAATCTATTGCTCACCATGTTCTTCACGCAAACTCTGTCTCCAACTTCTAATCCGTATAGTATATTGAATTTTCGGTTTCGCTGCTTGCAGCACTGACTGCACTATACATTCAGTTCCATCAATGCGATAGGCACACACATCGATTCGATACTTGCGATCGACGTACAGCGCTTCTCATATAAACTAAGACCGTCGAAGTGGCGTTTCTGCTCTCCGATACGTAAGCTCCAGTATGGGAGGCGCGTGTATAGTTTTTGACTTTACAGGCACCCTGCACGTTTTCGACTAGGCAAGCATAAGTCACCAGTCTGAATCTCAGCTGTTCACAAGACGAAACAGTTATCATTGCAACGCCGCATTTTCGCATGTAAACGTTCTGGTTTCATCTTAATGATCGTGTGAACATTCATAACTCTGCATATTGGTGTGTAGAAAATCCTGATGGTGTTTATGAAGTTCCTCATTATGGTAGGAAGATTGATGTTTGGTGTGCTGTTGGTGCAAGACGAATAATTGGGCCTATTTTTTTCGAGACGAGAGTAAATGCAGAGAGGTATCAAAATGGCATTTTGACGCCATTCTTCCATCAGTTAACGGAAGGAGAACAATCACGTGGGTGGTTTCAACAAGATTCAGCTCCTGTTCATACAGCAGAAGATTCCCATGTTTCAATCTCGAAAGTATTTGCAGACAGAGTGATCAGTGCTGGTCTATTTCCCCCTCGTTCTCCTGATCTAACAGTGTGTGATTGTTACTTGTGAGGTAAACTGAAAGAACAAGTGTGTCGAACAAATCCTCATGGTTTTCCGTGGTTTCCCATTTTCACACCAGGCAAATGCTGGGGCTGTACCTTAATTAATAATAATAATGTTATTTGTTTTACGTCCCACTAACTACTCTTTTACGGTTTTCGGAGACGCCGAGGTGCCGGAATTTAGTCCCGCAGGAGTTCTTTTACGTGCCAGTAAATCTACCGACACGAGGCTGACGTATTTGAGCACCTTGAAATACCACCGGACTGAGCCAGGATCGAACCTGCCAAGTTGGGGTCAGAAAGCCAGCGCCTTAACCGTCTGAGCCACTCAGCCCGGCTGTACCTTAATTAAGGCCACGGCCGCTTCCTTCCCACTCCCAGCCCTTTCCTGTCCCATCGTCGCCATAAGACCTATCTGTGTCGGTGCGACGTAAAGCAACTAGAAAAAAAAAATCCTCACACATTGGAGGAACTGAAAGAAAAGATTACGAATGAAATAGAAAACATTACAGTGGCAGAACTCACTCGCGTCAGCCAGAATGTACTTACCATATACAATGCTTGTATAACCCAGGAAGGACGACACTTGCAGCATCATTTATAAGGTAATATTTCGTATACACGCTTAGAGCAGGGCGTCAGTGCGCGACAGAAGTTCGGCTGGTGCAGCTGCCGTAGCGCAGAGTACAAACACTGTGCGTTCGGTCTGAGTTTATATGAGAGACCCTGTGGTTTAAATATTTTGTCAGTCTTGGATCGAATGTTTTCAAGGTCAACTCGCGCATCGCCTTCAGCATTAGATAAAGGTATTATCTTGCAACTAGATTCTGTATTATTCAATGCCGAAGTTGCCTGCTCACACAAGTACGATGCTGGGAAATGTATCAATGATTTAATAGGTTTTTATGACATACAGTGCGTTAGAAATGTGTCTCCGCAGCGATCGGACTTGGCTTATGTTGGCTACGTTTATTTTCTATGTACTACCACAAGCTTTGTTTTTGGGTTGAATTTGCGTCCCCGGCATTCAAAGTGCGGTAGGTAATGCAATACACCTGAACTTCATTATCTCGAAGTGTTTGCGAAGCCTGAACATATTTCGAGTTATCAAAAACTCGAGGTATAGAAATTCGAGCATAATACTTCGACTCAGCAAAATAGATCAGCGACTCTTGCATAGGTTTTCTTCTCGTTTTAAGTTAGGCAAATGCGTCGTCTATAAATTTTAGAAATTCGCTCTTAGAGATGTAAGTTTTCCTTACAAAGTAAAGACTGTTTTGATTCGTCTCAATGACTAAAATGAACGTTCGGCTGAACTGCTGCATAGAGTGGTCCACAGGTAATCGCAAACTTGAATTAACATATGCGTATACAATTTTCAAATCCTTTTCTAGAATCAGTATGCGTAAAACATACCGTTGGCGTAATACGATCTGCGCCATAACAAACAAAAAAAGAAGTTACAACCGTATATTCTGCGGTACACGTCTTAAAAAATCCAATTAAAGCTTGTGTATGCGGGAGTTAGTGGGTTCGAATCCCACCGTCGGCATCCCTGAAGACGTTTTCCGTGGTTTCCCATTTTCATGCTAGGCAAATGCTAGAGCTGTACATTAAGAAAGGCCAAGCCCCTACCTTCCCATTCCTGGCCCATTTCCCATCTCTCCGTCACCGAAAACCTTCGATGTATTAGTGCGTCGTTAAACAAAGAAAAGCAGTTCGACTTGTTCTGGGTGATTTCGGACAAAACAGTAGCGTAAGTTTGGGCTGGGAAGACTTGGGAGAA